>NW_026055889.1:0-2520 GCF_023758015.1 Alternaria viburni
AGTATCTTCTTTTTTTTTAACAATTTCTCCTTTTTTGTATATTATATGCTTTTCCAGAACATTTTACTCCATTTCTTTATGTTGTCACATATAATCTCCTCATCATTTTATCCTTTAGGTTAAATTTAGAGACCGATTAACTTTCCCATAAGCTTAAGGCGAGAGGTGAAGGGACGTATCATCTATTTTAGTTTATTTACGTTTTCAATCTATCCCTTTTCAATTGGGTTTGCCCAATTTATCCCTCTTTTTCGTTACTCGTGTCAGCATTCTCACTTGGGATATCTTTGGATACCTCTATTATCTAGTCGGTGCATGTATTTGTTAAACAAATACATTATAATTAATGAACTGTATTCTCTATCCTTTTGGAATGAAGATTCATAGAATCTTATCCCTTAACAGGGTGCTACTTCTGGTCTTTTCATCCCCAGCTGCAAAGGTTACGACTTTTGTATAAAAATATACAATGGTTTCTTCCCCCCATAGAGAACTAACCGTCTCCAGTTCTATCCGATTTACCCAATGTTCCGCTACCCCATAAATAATACTTAAATAACCTTTAAGTATAGTAAACTAGGATTATACCTAGTATAATTATTATGGACAAGGTGTCGGTGTTTTGTTTTAGATCCGTTATATCTTCGGCGCTTTTAACTAATTAGGTTAACGAATTAACCATTTGAACCAGTGCTCTGTTACGAGGTCTTTAAAAAATGGCCGCTTCTAAGCCTATTTCCTGGTTGTATAGTTTAAATACTTCCTTACTTTCACTTAACAAAAACTTTGGAACCTTAAACACTTGTTCTGGGCTGTTTCCCTTTTGACACACAACCTTATCGTTAAATGTCTGATAGTTCAACACTCATCATTGCCCTTCCGAGAGCAAATACTCGCGAATAGAGTCTTCACGACCCCCCCATATGCACAAGGCATTATCTACCCTAATAGGATATTAATGCACAAATTGTCCGAGATTACAGTTCTGTACCTGCTATGATGTTATTTAAACTACATACTTACATATGTTTCGCGGAAAACCAGCTATAGTAGTCAGGATTGTCTTTCACTAACTTACCACAGTTCTTTGGATATCTTTACAACGATACAAATTATCTCTTTGGCCGTGAAATTTTATTTATTTCAAGTTAGGCCGAGCTGAGACTTTTCTCCCTAAATAGTATTTTACTACTATCCATTTAACAGATAATATAATTTTATTTTTTTTGAAGTTTTTATTTAATTTTACAGATAGAATACGTTTTTTTAATTAGTCTATTATGCAACAATGCTTGACTTACTGTAGCTCTTGTCACACCTAGTGCTTTACCAGCCTCAGTCATGCTAGCATAATTTGTCACATCATTAGTTATGATATTTTTAACACTAATAGGCAATCTATTAGCTATTGAAGCATTAACAGTAGAAAGAATTTTTCTTTCTCTTACTTCATCACTTAGAATAATGTTTCTCATTTTTTCTAATGATTCTTGAGAATGTTTATATCCTAAAGTAGTTAGAAAAAAAAGTAAAAAAATTATATTTTTTTATTTTTTTTCTTACTGCGACTGTAGCTATATTGTAATGAGGTTTATAAAGATCTAAGTAATATTGCTCTCTTTTAAGTACATCTTCATAGGAACAGTATTCCAAGATTTCTAATCTAAAGTTAGGAAGAAAAAAAAAATAAAAAAATCGAATTTTTTTACTTTTTTTTTTCTTGCCCGTGTTTTAAAAGAGCTCTATCAATAGGTCTATTACTTTTTGCTAGAGAACGTAAACTAAAATATGTATACATTCTAACATGTAAATTAGTAGAACTACCGATGTAAATATTCCCATTTACCTTGTTTACTCAACGATATACAGCAACTTTCATACGGTTTTCTGTTAGGATACGCATTTTGTCCACATCAGCGTTATCATAAATAACAACTGGCTTTAAATTACCGGAAGAAAACGATCTTGAAAAAGTATTTATTGTTTGTAGAAAGAATGTTATAGTAGCTTTAGATTTAAATTGTTTTTTACCAAAGTTGACATATATTACTTTAGAGGTTATCCTTTCTATTCTATCACTGAGTTAGGGTGCTAGCCTTTCAGTGACCCGAGTACCTTTCTACGGTGTACCTTGCTTGTAGCTGCTACGGGTATATACTTGCTATAATTTACTCGTCTATTATTCAAATTAACTAATTTGAAGGTAATAAAATAAGAACGTCCAAGAAAATTGTTGTAAATCTATACTATAAACTCCATAAAATTATATTATCCTGCTATGTTTCCATAGAGGTTTGACTATATCTTAAGCTTTCGCCGATCACCATCTAGTCGATGAACTGCACACCATAATAAAACTATTATGCTGCTTGGCTGCGGATTACCCATTCACTTTCGTAATCAATCTTGATGTTACTATACCGCGAGTCATTACCTGCGCCCTTAGTAATGTTACCATACTAAGTTAGTTAAGATTGCTTTAGGGGTTTCCCGTCAATTTGACGATCTTTAGCAGAAGGT
>NW_026055890.1:0-2432 GCF_023758015.1 Alternaria viburni
CCCTAACCCTAACCCTAACCCTAACCCTAACCCTAACCCCTAACCCTAACCCTAAACCCTAACCCTAGTTTCTAAAGCCTATGCTACTACAGCTAGCTAAAAGGCATAGTGCGCACTAGAGTAATAACCTAGAGGATAGTAACAACGTATAGAATAAGCTAGGCGCGAGCCTAGTGTAATAGATAATCTATAGCTAAGTGCTACAGGCGCCTATAGGCGTCTACGTATATAGTTTAACAGCTAAATAGAAGTAAGTTACTAGAGCTATCTAGCAGCTTAAGATATAGTCTACTTCTTATAGAAAACTATAAGATATAGAGCTAGAAATTCTAGTTTTTAGCCCCTGTGCTCTTAAGGTAGCTAAATGCCTTATTATCTAATTAGTAACGCGTATAAATAGATTAATAAGATTTCTACTATCTCTATCTACTATCTAGTAAAACTATAGCTAAGAGAACAGGCTTAGCTAAATTAGCAGAGAAAGAAGACTCTATTAAGCTTAACTCTAATTTAACATTGTAAAAAGATATAGAAAGTGTAGAATAGGTAGAAGCTTTAGCGCTAGTAAAATACTACTACTCTTATTATTTTTTTACTTATTTAATAAAGTAGAGCTAGATTTTACTGCCTAACTTCTAGTTTAAAGGTTCTTTATAGGCTAATCTAGGTTAAAGACATTATTAGGTAGAGAGTTTAGCTAGAGTAGTATATCTATTAAACTATAACGCAGGTATTTTAAGAGGGACTTATAGAGAACAGAAATCTCTAGTAGAGTAAAAGAGTAAAAGTTCTCTTAATTTTAATTTTTAGTGTAAATATAAACTATAAAAGTATAGCCTATTAATTCTTTAATTACTTAAAATGTAAGTATAGAGGTGCTAAAAAAGTTACTATAGAGATAACTAGCTTATAGCAGCTAAGCGTTTATAGTAATATTGCTTTTTAATTCTTTAATATTAGCTCTTTCTATTATACTAAAGCAGAATTTAGTAAGCGTTAGATTGTTTACCTACTAATAGAGAATATAAGCTAAGTTTAGACTATTATAAGACAGGTTAGTTTTACTCTACTAATAATCTTGCTCTAATAGTAATACTGCTTAGTATAAGAGAAACTATAGTTTTAGATAATTAGTTTTTGTAGCTATCTAACTAGGCATTACTATAAAGCTACTATTTACTAGATTATAGCTAAACGCCTCTAAGTTAGAATCTATACTAGAACAGAGTAATTTCTACCTGCACTAGTTAGATACGAATAGGCCTTTAGCCTAGAACCTTACTAGGCTAGCGTTAGTAGTTCTATAGAAATTAGGGCTGTTTGCTAGCGTATTGTAATTATATAGTGCGCAGAATTAAATTCTTTATAGACAACTTAGTTATCTAGCTAGATTATGTAAGTAGTTAAGTAGTCTTATTATTATAAGCTATTAAGCGTAAGCCTACTACTAGCTTAGTTAAAATTAGAATAGATACTCTTCTTATTAGTTAAAAAGCAGGCCTAGCCTATAGTAACTAAAGAGGAGGCGCTACGCGCTGTTTAGGCGTAGTAAAAAATCTTATAATAGTAAACGCATAGGCGCGTAGTGTTAAGGTTTTTAGTAGAGGTAGTCTATATACGCGCCTGCAAAAATTAGTAAGGCTGCGCTACTATGTCTAGTAGCTTTAGCGCACCTGCTTAGCGAATAAGAGTAATGCTAGCTAGGCCTAGGTGCCTAGCGAATATTTAGCGCTAGAACGAAAACGTCTAGTAAAGCTAAAATAATTCTAGAGTCTAGTAGCTTTAGCGAAATAGAAATAAATCTAAAGGCTAGTAGCTTTAGCAGAATTTTAAATTTTAGCTAAAGTAAAAAAGTCTAGAGTCTAGTAGCTTTAGCGAAATAAGAATAAATCTAAAGTATAGTAGCTTTTGTAGAGTCTAGTAGCTTAAGCAAGATTTTAAATTGTAGCTAAATAAATCTAGAGTCTAGTAGCTTTAGCAGAGTCTAGTAGCTTTAGCAGAGTCTAGTAGCTTTAGTAGAGTCTAGTAGCTTTAGCAGATTTTAAATTTTAGCTAAGTTAAATTCGAGAGTCTAGTAGCTTTAGTAGAGTCTAGTAGCTTTAGTAAAGTCTAGTAGCTTTAGTAAATCTTAAATTTCGGCTAAGTTAAATTTAAGAGTCTAGTAGCTTTAGCAGAGTCTAGTAGCTTTAGCAAAGTCTAGTAGCTTTAGCAGATTTTAAATTTTAGCTAAGTTAAATTTAAGAGTCTAGTAGCTTTAGCAGAGTCTAGTAGCTTTAGTAGAGTCTAGTAGCTTTAGCAGATTTCGAATTTTAGCTAAGTTAAATTTAAGAGTCTAGTAGCTTTAGCAGAGTCTAGTAGCTTTAGCAAAGTCTAGTAGCTTTAGCAGATTTCGAATTTTAGCTAAGTTAAATTTAAGAGTCTAGTAGCTTTAG
>NW_026055891.1:0-2339 GCF_023758015.1 Alternaria viburni
TAGAATATAGAAAATAGTAATAAAGCTAAATTTCTAATAGTAACTAAAGTAAAACTTTATTACTATAGATCTTTAATAATAAAGATAAAGTTATTATAGTAATAATAACTAAGATTATAGACTTTTAGTTTTTAGATAATTAATAACTTAAAGAATTCTCTCTTTTTCTCTAAGAGAGATTATAAATACTAGTATATATAAAGTAGAATGTGTTTTTAAAGCGTCTTTTTATATATAAAATTCTAGTAAAATAGATTTTTTAAGCTTATTAAAGCCTTTAGCTAGTTTACTTTTAAAATAATATATATAGGTAACTTACTACTCTCTAAATAAAGAAAATGTATATAAAACTCTATTATCTTATATTTTTATAAGTAGAGTAAGTAAAGACTAATACTAGTAAAAGTCTTAGCTAATACTATTATTTTATTAATATTAATAATAAGTACTCTAGTTTCTTTCTTATTAATTATTAATAATAATAACTAAAAGCTTTTTTCCTTATTATTATAAAATTATAATAAGTACTTTTCTTTTTATTATTAATTATAATAAAGGCTAATTAACTACTAAATAAAGATTATAAATCTTTAAATAGCTTAAAGTTAAAAAGGTACTATTATAATAATAGATAAAAAGTATAGGTTAAACTATATAGTTCTAAAATAGATATTTTATTAATTCTAAAAAATAACTCTTTTAGAATAATAAAAATTATTTTCTTTTAAATATATTAATTACTTAGAATAAGTAATAATATAAATAAAATATATTCTAATAAAGCTATAAGCGTCTAGCTAGGCTTATAACTTTTAAAGAATAGATAGGTAATAAGAACTATTCTCTAATAATAGAATATAGCTTTGTTAAAAAAAAAGTAGTTAAATACTATAATAAATAGTATAACTAATAAAGATTATAATAAAGTAATTATAAAGTAAATAATAAGTAAAAAGTAATAATATTATTACTAAGTAAAGAATAACTATAAAGAATTACTATTTCTTTTATAAAAAATAGCTACTAGAATAATTATGTAAATATCTGCCTATCTTTGCTTAAAGATAAAGATTTATAATTAAATCTACTTAGTTTCTAGATTTATAATCTAAGTCTGCTAAATTCTTTTTATCTTTTTAGATTTATAATCTAGACTAGTACTAATTATATTAGTTTATACGTTGTATTATATAAACTAATAATTAGTTTATTACTAGATCTTTTAGTAATTATAAAAAGAGAGATAAAAAAGATAAGAGTTATTATTTTACGTAATAATTCTAATAATAGCTAAGCTAGGATTAATAGAGGTATTTTAGAATCTTCTAGTATAGTAGATTAAAACTAGCTACTAAAATTATAATTACGTAAGCAATTAGATTTACTAGGAATTTTTCTAATTTGTTAAGAAATAATAATAAGTGCAATCTTAACAAAGCTTAATAATAATAAAAAGATAATAGTAACTAAGTTATTATAATCTTTACACTATTTACTTCTGTAAAGATTATAATAACTTAGTTATTATTATCTTTTTATTATTAAGCTTTGTTAAGATTGCACTTATTATTATTTCTTAACAAATTAGAAAAATTCCTAGTAAATCTAATTGCTTACGTAATTAAGATTTTAGTAGCTAGTTTTAATCTGCTATACTAGAAGATTCTAAAACACCTCTATTTATCTTAGCCTAGTTAATAGTAGAGTTATTACGTAATTTAATAACTCTTATCTTCTTATCTCTCTTTCTGCAATTGCTAAAAGATCTAGTAATAAACTTATTATTAGTCTATGCAATATAACGCATAGACTAATATAATTAGTACTAGTCTAGATTATAAATCTAGAAGATAAGAAGAATTTAGCAGACTTAGATTATAAATCTAGAAATTAATAAGAATTAAGCAGATTTAATTATAAATTCTTATCTTATAGCAGAAATAGGCAGATATTTACGCAATTATTCTAGTAGCTATTTTCTATAAAAGAAATAGCAATTTTCTATAGTTATTCTTTACCTAGTAATAATATTATTACCTTTTACCTATTATCTACTCTGCAATTAATACTTACAATCTTTATTAGTTATACTATTTATTATAGTATTTAACTACTTTGTTCTAACAAAGCTATATTCTATTATTAGAGAATAGTTCTTATTACCTATCTATTCTTTACAGGTTATAAGCCTAGCTAGGCGCTTATAGCTTTGTTAGAACATATTTTATTTATATTATTACTTGTTCTAAGTAATTAATATATTTAAAAGAAAAAGATTTTTATTTATTCTAAAAGAGTTATTCTTTAGAATTAATAAAATATCTATTTTAGAACTGTAT
>NW_026055892.1:0-2257 GCF_023758015.1 Alternaria viburni
GTCCTTAAGTCCACGAAGGGCCGTAGTCTAAGAAACACTTTAACCTCATCTGGACTCACACTAAACAATTTAACAGTTAAAGTTTTCTTAGACGAAGGCCCTTCGTGGACTTAAGGACTCCGCCCTTAAGAATCCCGTTGGAATCTGTTGTCATTAATAGAAAATCGATAAGATGGTAAATGTGTCGCGTGGGTCCAAATGATTACTATAAAGTGTCACCTTAGTGTTTTACATTTAGAAGTATGCGGATTAGCGTTAGTAGTTCTCTTGCATCCCCTTTGAAAGTACCATTTACCCCTTTACTGCAGTGCTTTTAGTAAGAAGTTGCAACAAAAAGAGTATGGTAATAGAATAGTTATCTAGAGATCAAGCTTCTGACCACTCGTTACCGGGTATGTGTTGTTGCACCCGAGTAGAAGTTTGGAGCCAGTCTTGTAAGTTTCTCACCTATTTCTAGAACTTATTAAACGTATCAACAAAAGAACGGTTAACTTATTCCCTAAGGATTTGTGCGTTTCCTAAATGAATAATATTAAAAAGATAATTAATTATGATGCTTATGTTTAAAATGATGGGTATAAAACCCCCTAGAGAACCTGTTGGATATAACCCTGAAGTTGGAATTTTAAGGGATAATGGTTTAATAGATGATCTTCCAAAATCAACGAGTCGTAATAGAAAATGATCTATTCCTTGTTTCTCTAAGAAAACTATTGACGTGCATCGAAATAAAAAAGTAAACATATATCTATCTAAACAATATTACAGAATTCAAAAACATATAAGAAATGGTGAATATCAGAGAGCATTTAATATTTGAAAAGTTCTTTTTCAAAGGTCGTCAAGTGTGATACTATTCTTCCTTCTGAGAGCTAAAAAAGATTGATATTGAAGTATGGACGAAGTAAGATTAAACTCAATTATAAAGAAGTGTAAATATAATAACTTAAAATGAAGTATCGATGCTATTTATAAACGAGTTTACATACCTAAGCCAAATGGTAAATTGAGACCTTTAGGTGTACCTGAACTTGAATGAAGGATAAGTTTAGGAATGATAAATTGGATTATTTATGAGATATCTGAAAGAACATTATCTGATTGACAACATGGATATAGAATAGGAAAAGGAGTGATAACTGCTTGAAAGGACATATTAAAAAAATTAGAAACAAGTCCCTATATCTATGAATTTGATCTGAAAGCCTGCTTTAACCGAATAAGTGCAAGACACGCGATGAGATGTTTAAAAAGAATTGGTTTTAACAACGAGTTCATTTTGTACGTACATTCCTTGTGTACTTCTAAAGTTATAGTGAAAGATCTTCAAGAAGAAGAAGAGGTAAAGATAATAAATGGTATCAAATATAAGCTTGGATTACCCCAAGGTTGATCCTTTTCATCTATTCTAGCTATATTGGTAATCGAAAGAGCAATAAGTGATGTTAAATGAGACTGTATTATGTTTGCTGATGACGGGTTAGTCTTTTCTAAAAAACCCATAAAATGATTAGCAGCTGATGACTGAGATCATCTTGAAGCACATGGATTAATTCGTAGTGATGGTCTAAAAAAAAATGGAGACTCAAAGTGTGGTCCAGTTGAAGGAAACTTGAGTTTTCTAGGAGTTGAATACGATCTAAAATATGAGAGGTTTATTCTTTTAAATAATAAAAAACCAGGAGAGTATACCTATTTATATAAGAATGATCCTAAATGCTGAAAGATTCTTGAGCAATATTATTTAGATGGAAAATCTACTGGAGATGGTTCAATGTCCGAGAAAACCAATAAAGATTGAACTTGGGGATTAAACCCTAAGAGCTATTTATGTAGAAGAAGAAAAGTAATTTCTATATTCAATTTGACTAATCTCTTAAGGTGAATTATGGGAGATAAAGGAATAAAGAGAATAGGTTTTCTATTCATTGAATATCAAATGGAATCTAGTAGAATGTTTAATGAATTACTTGGATGAATGTCTAATAGCCTATCCGACTTAGCTCAACCTATCCATTTTGAGAGTAAGTTCGCTTCTATTCCGTACTCTGAAGATTATAAAAATAATAATGTATCTGGAGAATATCACTGACATCCAGGTTGAATTGATAGAGGTAACATTTGACAATCTGTATTTTACTATCGTCGAAGTCTACAATTAACTTGTGAATTAACCAGAAGACATAATAAGAATCCGATGGAGTATCTGGAACCAGAACGGATGTTTTGTGAAACCAAAGTCTTTGCAGACACAAAA
>NW_026055893.1:0-2165 GCF_023758015.1 Alternaria viburni
TATATAAATATAGTTTAAAGAGAGTTTAAAGCTAGATAGAATAGTTAAAAGAGTAATACTTATTATAATTAGTACTAGTATTTCTAATATTAAAGTTATAAAAGAGCTATAATACTTATAGCTCTTTTTCTTATTACCTCTAAAAGTGTATAAAGGTAATAGAGAATTAGTTACTAAAGATAAGGTAGTTATAGCTATTATAGTAGTTTCTAGATAGTTATATATAGAGTTATAGCTAGTTATTATATATAGAATTATAGCTACTATATTCTCTAGACGTTCTAAGTATATTAAGATAGTAGTAGAATAGATATGTTCTTATCTACTTAGTAGTAGTTACTTTCTAGAAACCTAACTATAGATAGACTAATATAACTAGAAATTACTATTCTAAGCTTTAATTTAAGTAGCTTAAGAAGCTTAGAATAGTAAATTAACTAAGTCTAGATAGTTATTACTAGATAGAGGCAACGCCTTAGTAGTTGTATAACTCTATAGTCTAGTAAACTAGTAGTAGAGAATTTAATATAAGATAGAATATAGTAAAGTAGTAAGAATAGTAGTAGCTATCTTCTCTACTTTATCTTAAGGTTTATAGTACTTATACTCTACTAAAAGTATCTAAATATATACTACTTAGCGCTTATAAAAAGAGGTATTACTATATATAGTAAACTCTTTATCTATATTATTTAGTATTAATATTATAGTAGAGAAGCTAGAAGTAGTAGAGAGTACTTAGAGTAGCGTTTACCTTAGACTCTAGTAGTAGCTTCTAGCTAAATACTACTATAAGCGCTACGCTATCTTTATTACTACTTATCTTATAGTTTATAATATATTTATCTAGTATAGTTTAAAACTATAGAGAAGTTAGACACTTTTCTTACTAGTAGTAGTAAGAGTTAATAAAAGCTAGAAAGAGAGTATAATAAGTAGAGACTTATTATTACTATTAAGATATAAGTATAGTAAAAAAGAAGCTAGAATAAATTAAAGTTAAACGTAAGAAGAGCGCTATCTCTTTAGTTTTAGTAGAACTTATAGAATACTTCTCTATAAAACTAATATAGTCTATACGTATTTATAATATTAAGATTCTTTATAGTATAGTTAACGTAATAGAAGAGAAAGAAATAAAAAGAGACTAAAGAAGTGTACTTTAAATACTTAGTAATAGTAGACTATATATTATTAAAGAGGCTTTTAGATAAGAAAGCTTATAGTAAGCTTCTTTTTCTTTTTCTTAAGTAAAAACTATTTTATAGCCTAAGCTCTTTCTCTATCTAATACTAATAATATATTAGAATTAGAAAAAGAAATAAAGTTTAGTCTAAATACTCTCTATTCTTCTTCTATAAAGCGCTTAGTAATAACTATACTTAGCTAACTAATAAGCCTTAGAAGAATACTTAGCTAGCTAATAAGTTTTAAAGCTTTTCTTATTTTCTCTTTCTTAAGTTATAGTTAGAAAGAAATATTCTAGCTATCTTTCTTATTATTATTAATAGAGCTAGCTAGTACGTTAGTAAAGATATTAGTATTCTTCTAGTTATCTAGGTTATAGAGCTTTATCTAGCTATAATATTACTTAGTAATATCTTCTAGTATTTATTAGTAAAAGAGCTTTAGCCTCTTACTAGAAATAGTATATAGAAGTAGCGTTCTATTAAGATTCTTAATCTAATAAGTATCTTACTCTAGCTATAGCTATTAAATGCAATAGAGGCCTATCTACCTAGTATTAAGCTTTTTATTTCTAGATATATTAATCTTTTATATAGAGTTCTATAAAAGAACTAGATTACTAAGTTAAAGCTTCTTATAGTATATCTTCTTAGTATTATTCTAATAATTCTTTTTAGCTTAATATAGTTAATTAGTGTAGATAATAGTATTTTTAGTAAACTAGTTCTAGAGGTTTAGTTATATTACGCGTATTACTAAAAGTTATATATAATTCTTTACTTTCTAGAATAGAAGAGTTTACTATATTAGAAGCTCTAATTCTAATAGCAGAACTAGGTTCTAACTAGTAATTAACTAGTATAGTAAATAGCCTGTCTAAGACTAAGTAGAAATATAGTTAGTAAGAAAAATAGTAGATAAGTTATCTACCTATAGGCCTAATAGCTTAGTAAGAGTATTAATAATAAGTTTATATC
>NW_026055894.1:0-2085 GCF_023758015.1 Alternaria viburni
GTAATTAACACTATAAACTAGGTTAGGCCTAGTAAATATAGTTAAATAAATTAAACTACCTATTTCTTTTTAATAGTCTTTAATAATAGAACTATCTTCTAGATTTTTAGATAATTTAACTTCTATAAGTAAAGGTATAGATTTAGGCTTATTTAAAAGCTTATTATATTTAAATAATAGTTTATTAATAAAGCTTCTTTGCGTTATAATTAAAGATCTCTTAGATCTATCTCTAATTATTTCTACACCTAGAAATTCTTTAATCTCTTCTAAATTAGTTATTTCTAATTTAGAAGTTCTAGTTAAATTCTTATATAACTTATTAACTAGATTTATATTTTTAGTAAATACTAATATATTATCTATATATATAGCTAATATAATAGGTTTAGTATTATATATAAAAATACTATTATCTATATTTAAAACTTTAAAATCTAGTTATTCTAGAATTTTAGTTAAAAATAATTACTACTACTTAGAAGCTTGTTTTAGACTATATAAAGCTTTATTTAATCTATAAACTAGATTATTATAGTTTTTATTTAAATAGCTTTATTTATAAAGTTTATTAAGGTTTTATCTATAATATCTTTTAAAGCTTCTTTTAAGATATATTCTTCTAGGCTAATAGGCAATTATATATAAATATTATTATTATCTATTTCTACATTAGGAAAAGCTTATTTAATATCTTAAGTATAGATTTCTTAATCTAGATAGCAGAAAATAGCTAATAATAGCTTAATAATACTAGGCTTACTAGTAGAAGCAGAGGTTTCTTTATAATTAATACTATATTTTTATAAAAAGCTTTTAGCTACCTATCTAGCTTTGTATTTTTAAATAGTATTATCTAAGTTTAATTTCTTAGAAAGAACCTATCTACCTTTAATAATATTAATATTATTAGGTTTATTAGTTATATTCTAAGTATTAGTTTAAATAAGATTGTTTACTTCTATTTTTATAGCAGCTAAATATAGATCTTTATCTTTTCTACTTAATACTTCTTTATAACTTTTAGGTTCTATTAAACTATTATTACTAGTATTTAAAACATTCTCTAGAATAGAATTATTAGAAAGAGTACTCTAATTATTTTTACTAGTATTAATATTTAATTTACTATTAAAGCTATTATCTTCTATAATAATAGTAGAATTAATAGCTAGTTTATTTTTAGAATAATTATTATCTAGTTCTACTAAACTATTATTATTTTTAGAAGAAAGAACTCTTTTATTAGAGTTATTATTATTATTACTAACTAATAACTTTTCTTTAGAATCTCTAAATATAGAGTTCTTATTAATAATAATATTACTATTACTATTGTAAATTATAATTTTACTATAAGTATTACTATTAATAGATACTATCTTACTAAAGTCTTCTTTTATAATATTATTATTATTAAAAGAAAGATCTTCTAGTTTTATAAATATTTTCTTAATATTTACGTTATTATTAGGTTTATAATAATAACCTTCTATAATTTTATAATCTCTAGCTCTAATAGTCTTATTATTACTAGAATTATATAATTTATAGATATTAGAACTACTAAATTATATTAAATAATAAGAACTATCTTTACTATCTAGTTTTTTAATTAAACTAGTAGGTTCTTTATAATAAGTTAAAGATCTAAAAATTCTAATATTATTAATATTAAGTATTTCTTTATCTTTTAACTTATAAAGCGTTTTAAAATTAATAAAACTATTTAAAGTTCTATTATATAAATAAGTAGTAGTTAATATAGTTTTTCTCTACAAACTTTTAGGTAGATTACTATTAATTAATAAAGCTTTTACTTTATTAAGTAATACTCTATTAATTATTTCTACTATACTATTTTGCTTAGAAGTATAAGAACTAGAATATCTAGTATTTATTTCTTTTTTAATTAGATAACTATCTAGTTCTCTAGACTTAAACTTATTATTTAATTATAGAGCTTTAACTTTATTATTATTAAATATAATAATAGAGTTATTATTACTAGTAGAATTACTAGAATTATTATTAGAATTAGAATCTAAGCTATTATTATTAGTAGCTTCTAATTCTAATTCTGTT
>NW_026055895.1:0-2023 GCF_023758015.1 Alternaria viburni
GTTACTATTAGAAATTTAGCTTTATTACTATTTTCTATATTCTAGATTCTAGAATTATTCTAAGTAATAAGTAATTAATATTACTCTAAGAATAATTTAGTATTTTTATAATACTAATTCTTTTATTAAAAGAATATAGAAGAAAGAGGTATAGACCTAGGCTATATTATTAATAATAATAACTAGTTTATTATTATTAATAAATATAAATAGTCTTTATTCTATATCTATTATTATTAAATACTTTTTAAAGTAGTTTAATAATCTTATTACTTTTAAGTAATAAAATCTTTAGTTATTTAATTATTATTTAATTAATAACTAAAAAATGTTAGATACTATATTTAAAATTTCTAAATTAAAGAGATCTAGTAATTATAATATTTAGTCTATTAAAATAGAAGCTCTTTTAACTAAAGAAGGCTATCTAGATGTAATAGTACACAATTTATCTAGTTTAAGCAAAGCTACTAGAGTTTTATTATAAGATAAAGCTATTAAAGCTACTAGCTTTATTAAATTAGCTCTAGAGAATAAACCTTTTTTATAAGTTAGATATATTAGTAATTCTTATTTATTTTAGCAAATGCTAAAAAATCTATACAAAGCTAAAGAATTTAGTAGTAAATTTTTAATTAGTAAAGAACTAATTAATACTACTATTAATTTTTATAAAGGCAATTTAGAATTATATATTAATAATTGTAAATACTTAGCTAATAGCTTAGAAGCTAAAGAAACTAGGTTACTTAATAAATTTCTTGTCTCTTTACTATTAAATAATCTTAATAGAGATTAAAAATTTATAGTAACTATAATTACACAAACTATTAGAATAGATAATAATAGTGTAGATTTAGATACTATTATATTACAATTATTAGACAAAAGTAGAAGAGTTAATTCTATTAAGAATAAAAACTCTACTTCTAATTTTAATAATAAGAATAATTCTTTAAGTTATAATTATTCTACTAGTAATAACTATAATACTAGTAATAATAATAATAATAAAAGAAATTCTATTAAAAGTAGTAATAACAAAGATATAGAAATATCTATATCTACTACTAAGAAAAATAATAATAAGTCTAATAATAATAATATTAAGACTTATAATTATTATAAAAAGAAAGAACATTTAAAATCTAATTATTTTAAGAAATATTCTAATTTAATTAAGAATAAATTTATTAATAATACTACTAAAAAAGAAACTATTTTAACTTCTTCTATAGTTAATAAAGATAATAGTAATAATACTATAGACTTTATTTTAGATTCTAGCGCTACTATATATACTTACTATATTAAAAAATTATTTATTAATATTTAACTTAGTATTACTACTATTAAGTAGAGTAATACTAATAATAATATTAAGGCTAGTAGTGTAGGCAATATCTTAGTTAAATTTACTAGTACTAATAAACTAGTTAAATTAACTAATATTCTTTATATACTATAATTAGAAGATAATTTATTAAGTTTTAGTTTAATAACTAAGAAAAATTACTCTTTATCTTTTAATAAAGATAATTACTTTATATATAACTCTAATAATAATCTATTATCTAAAGGTTATTATAAAGATAAAGTTAGTATATTTTCTATAATTAGTTCTACTTCTAGTATTAGTAAAGATTATAAATCTTATACTACTTTAAATACTATTAATTATTATAATTTAGAAGATTTAGAAGAATCTAATCTAGAAGATAATCTAGAAATAGATAATACTATAAAATTAGATAATAATTCTAATTTAAATAATAATTCTAATTTAGATATTATTTCTAATAATAGCAAGTAATTAGTATTAATTAATAATAATATAGAACTATTATATAATAAATTAAGATATATTAATCTTAATACTATTAAAAAATTAAAAGATAACGCTTTAGGCGTAAATTTTAATTTAGAGAATATTTCTACTACTAAAGTTAATTTAGATACTTATATTACTTATATATAAGCTAAATTAACTAAAAATAATAATATAAAAGCAAGTACTAGAGTA
>NW_026055896.1:0-2000 GCF_023758015.1 Alternaria viburni
TTAGCTATAAGCGCTAGTGCTCTAGCTTCTACTATAATAGCGTTCTACACTCTAATTATAATACTTCTAGTAGTAGTAATTATAATATATAAGCTAGTACTTAGCATAATAGCGCTTAGTATAATAGTACTCTACTTAATAATACTTTATAGTTAAGTGCTTAATTTCTCTACTATACTTAACTTAAAGATACTACTAATTAAGTTTTACTTTCTTCTCTTAGAATACTAGTAGCTTATAGTCTATTCTCTAGTAGCTTTATATAAGATAATTAAGCTTCTAATACTTAACTATTCTAGAGCTTTATAAATTCTAATAATTAACTAGATTAGAGCTTTATAGCGTCTAGTAGCTTTAGTAATAGTAACTTTTATAAGAATTATAAGTACTTAGAGTTATATATTAAGCGTATTTACTTAGATTATAAAAGCTTTTAGTTTAATAACTTTAATAATAAGAATATCTAAGAAACTATTAAGCCTATTTCTAAAAGTAGTATTTTTATTACTAATAATACTTTCTAAACTTAAAATTCTAGCTTTTAGTAATCTAACTATATTAAGAAATAAAGCGCTTAAGATTAAGAAAAGTAAGCGTCTCTAAGTAAAGGTTATAGTTATAGTTATTTTCTTAAGAACTCTAAGAGTAAAGCTTCTATAACTAAGACTTTTCTAGATTATCTATATCTAATATACACTAGTTATCTATATAAGTAAGTTAAAGTATTATCTAACTATAACGCTTCTTAACGTCTCTAGTATAAGCGCTATATTTATTAGTAACTTTTTAATTTTATTTTAGAGTCTAATTACTTTAAGTAGCTCTACTAAGTTATATATTATTTATTTTATAACTTTTATAACTACTATCTAGCTAAAAAAGACCTTTAAGATTACTATATAGATATAGTAGATTACTATAGTACTAAAGTAAGTTTATAATTCTCTTTTCTTTAGCTCTTTTAATTCTTTACTAACTTAATAATAGCGCTAGAGTACTAAGAACGCTTAAAAGTATTATAAGTAGCTCTACTAAGATCTCTACACTTATAAGAAGTAAAAGAAAAAAGCTAAAAGTAGTTCTAAAATACTAGCTAAATTATTAAGTAGAACTTCTAAGTTCTTAAATAAGAAGAGCTTAAAAGATACTTTATTTATAACTTCTTAAAACTCTAATTAATATAGTACTTATAGTAAGTTTATAATACTAAGTAAAAGAATAAAAGAAATTAATATAGGTAGTAGTTAGATACTTCTACCTACGCTTTCTACTTAGAGTTATCTATCTATAGCCTTTAATCTATTATTATAATACTTAAAATATTATTACTAGAGCTTATTCTAGTAGCTACTACTACTAACTTTCTAGCTATAGGCTTCTTAATTTAGAAATTAGCTACTATAGAATTAGTAGTAGAATTAGTATAGTTATTATTAGTCTTAGTAGTATAACCTCTAGTCTTTATAGTATAATTATTAGTCTTAGCTACGTAATAATTATTCTTAGTATTATAATTCTTATAATTCTTAGCTATATAGTTACTAGTCTAATAGCTCTATATCTAGTATTATAAGTAATAGATTCTATTACTATACTTAGCGTTAGCTAGCTAAGGCTAAGTACTAGAAAGTATTACTACGTACTAAGTATAATTAGATATAGCTTAAGATTTGTATATAAAACTAAGCTACTAAAACTACTTATCTAAGAGCTTAGATTAAGAATTTCAAGAATAGCTAAAATAATAAGCTAGCCTTTAATAAGTGTAACTATAAGAGTTATAATTAAAGAGATTACTACTATAGTAGTTAGTAAGTTAGTAGCTATATAGGTTTGTCTAGTAGAAAAGTTTAGTAATTTATCTACTTTATACTTATATTAATTATTAGTAATTACTTTTTTATAACTAGGCGCTATTTAGAGTAACTAAGATCTAGCTTAGATATAATTAATTTTTATAGTAGTAGTCTAAATAAAGATCTTTCTACTCTATCTACTTT
>NW_026055897.1:0-1804 GCF_023758015.1 Alternaria viburni
GAATAGAGAAGCTTAATAGATCTCTAATATATAAAAGATTAATACTATTAGTATATATAATATAAACCTACTACTAATAGTAGATAAGTTCTCTAAACACTTTACTAGATATCTTATTAACTTTTTTATAGATCTCTATTTTAGTTATAATTAAATTACTCTTTATACTATAAGCTAGAATATAATAGCCTTCTAAACACTAGTTAGGTTTCTTTATTTATATACTATAGTTATAGAGGTAACTAACTTAGTTATAGTATTCTAGCGCTTTATAATAAAGATTCTTAAGAACTATTAGCTAAATACTATAGTATTTATTAATAATATTACTTATAGAGGTTCTAAGACAAACTATAGTAGTAAGATAGCTATACTTAGTATTTATTACTACGTCTATAAATATATTTTCTAACTTAACTACGTTTTTATAAACGTTAAGCGCGTAGAAGAAATAGTCTTTAGTAAGAAGTACTACTTTTTTATAAAATGTCTAGAGGTTATTAGTTATAAAATTAGCTCTAAAGAACGCTATTTTAATAGTAAGAAGGTCTAGAAGCTTTTAGATTAGCTATCTTACTATAATATATATAATATTTACTTATTTCTTAGACTATATATCTACTACTATATCTAGGTAAAAGAATTTACTACTATTACTAAGCCTCTCTTCTATCTTCTTTATAGAGATATAAAGTATAAGTAGAGTCTAGATTAGAATTAAGTAATATATATACTTAAATATACTATATACTTAGCACTAGTGCTAGTAAGCTTTAACTACTTAAATATATTAAAGTATAAGATCTTTCTTATAACTAACGCTAGTTAGAATAGAAAAGAAGCTTACCTTAAGTAGCTATAAGCTAGTAGTAGACGCTACTCTATTTAATTTAAGAGTATACTCTAGTTAGTAAGAGAATATCTTTAGTATTCTACTAAGTTAGAATATAAAGTAGTACTATAAGCTTTAAAGAAGTTTTGTATATACCTATATAGTATACACTTTACTATTAAAACTAATATAGTAATACTTATTATCTAGCTTAATTACTCTTCTATAGATAACTTAGAATTAGTTATAAATTAGTAGATCTCTACTATTCTTCTTTAAAACTTTAATATTATTTATATCTCTAGAAAGAAGAACGTTGTTATAGACGCTCTCTCTTACTACTCTAAACCTAATAATTAGGTTCTACTAGAAAAACCTAAGAATAATCTTAAGAAGTTTATTAACTATATAATTAGAAGTATAGAAGAAGAGCTACTACCTATTAAAGTATTCTAAGTACTTAAGTATAAGTATACTAAATAATCTAAATAGATTACCTAGTTTCTTATTAACTTTAAAGTTTCTAAGAGTATAATACTAAAAGAGCTTTATATATAGAAAAAGAAAGCTTTAAACTTCTTTATATATAATTACGCGCTCTTTTATAAGATCTTAAGAAATATTACTATACGCTATATTATTAATAACGCTAATATCTACTTATAAACTATATAGTTAATATATAAAACTATTAGCTATTATAGAACTAACACTATATACTCTATACTTTTCTAACGTTACTAGTAGCCTAATATATATAAAGATATTTAAAGAAGAATTTAGTATTATTCTAAATACTAGCTTTGCTTCTCTAAGAGAAGAGTTAATATATTAACTAATATATATAGCTTTGTAATCTAGAAGTTAGTTATAATTAATATAGTTTATATACCTTACTACTAAGGTAAGAAGTATCTTATTATTACTAGAGAATACTTAAGTAGATAGCTAGAGGCTAGAGTACTTTCTAAT
>NW_026055898.1:0-1800 GCF_023758015.1 Alternaria viburni
GATGAATAACTCCAGCTGCGCCAAAACCAACACCAACACCAGTTGTGCCAAGACCAAAAGTGATAATACCAAATGCAGAGGAATTTGAGGAAGATAAGCATACTAGCATTATTGATATTGATAGTACACTTAGTTCTCTTATTTCAGTGTTTGATGAAGTTAAAGCATTGTTATTGTTTACAAACGAAGTTATATGTGATGCACCTAGAGCTTGAGGACTTTACTTCCAAGATAGTGCTAGTCCACAAATGGAAGCGCTAGTAGAACTTCATGATAATATTATGTACTACTTAGTTGCAATTTTATTTGCTGTAGGTTGAATACAAGGAGCTATTATTAGAAACTTTGATAGTTCTAGATCACCTATAAGTAACAAATATCTTAACCATGGTATAAAAAAAAGTGTGCCTGCTCAAAAGTGTTCTAAGATTAAATGAAACAGCTTATTAAATTTTCATAGATTTTCTGTACGCAACCCCATTTTTTTTTTTAAAAAAAAAATTGTGCTTGTGCGAACTTATTCTACTAGTATATCTAAAGATAACAGTTATTCTAGTAATGGCCATATTACTCCTTCTGTAGTCTATGAAGATGCTTATTCTATGAAAAAGGCAATCTTAAAGGAAAACAAAGGTAAAGCTGGGATTTACATGTTAACTAATAAACTAACTGGTGATATTTACGTAGGACAATCTATTGATCTCCGTAAAAGATTCATTAAATATTTTAGCTTGAGCTATATAACTAGTCGGAAAGAGCTTATAATAAGTAGAGCCTTAATTAAATATGGGTATTCCAATTTTTCTGTAACTATTTTAGAGTATTGTATTGAATCTGAATTAGATGTCAAAGAACAATACTACTTTGATAAATTAAATCCTCAGTATAATATTCAAAAAATAGCGGGTGGTAGTTCTAAAGGCTTAAAATTGTCTGAGGAAACTAAATCCAAAATCAGTAAATCCCTAAAAGGGGTATATGCCTCCTTTTTACCTAGAGTAATTACCATTACTAAACGTACTTATAGTTCTCAATCTGATACTAATGGTTTACCTAAGTCTCCTCGGTCAAGAGTGTTGGCTCAGTACTTAGGAATAAATCCTATATTTTATGAAGATAGTAGCAGTTTAAGAGAACTTATCCTAAAAGAAAACAAAGGTAAATCAGGGATTTACATGTGAACCAATAAAATTACCGGTGATATTTATATAGGGCAATCCGTAGATCTTGCGGAGAGATTAAAAAGATATTATTATCCTAATTATTTAGAAAAAAACAAAAGTTTACTTATTAGTAGAGCATTAATGAAGTATGGACATGCTTCTTTTTCTACGACTATTTTGGAATATTGTGAAAAATCTGAATTAAATGAAAGAGAACAATATTATTTGGATAATTTAGAGCCCGATTACAACATATTAAAAACTGCAGGTAGTTTTTTAGGTTATACTTTTACAGATGAGGATAAAGTAAAGATAAGTAAAGGTTTAAAAGGAATAAAGCGTAGCGAGGATACTAAAGAATTAATGAGACAAAAAGCTTTAGGTAGAAAACCTTCTGAAGATGTCTTATTAAAAATAAGTACCCTGCGAGGAACTCCTGTTAATCTGTACGAAAAATGTGACACTTCTGGATTTAAATTAATAGGAAGTTTTGTTTCACATAGAAAAGTTGCTACCTTTTTAGGTATGTCTCATTCTACCGTCCTTAAATATGTAAATTCAGGGGCGATATATAAAGACAGGTATAAATTTTCTACTAGTTAGGTTTTCGCGGGTTGAGGTCACAAATATATTTAGT
>NW_026055782.1:0-12859 GCF_023758015.1 Alternaria viburni
ATTACGTAAGCAATTAGATTTACTAGGAATTTTTCTAATTTGTTAAGAAATAATAATAAGTGCAATCTTAACAAAGCTTAATAATAATAAAAAGATAATAATAACTAAGTTATTATAATCTTTACAATTTATACTTATAGCTATTATGTATATTTACTTTATAGTAATTACGTAGCTAGAAAGTACTATTAAGACTTTAAAGTTAAACCTTATAGCTAGATTAGATATCTTATTAGCTAATAAGCTTCTAATAAATATTATATATAAAAAGAAATAATTAATTAGATATTTATAACCTTTAACATTACTTTTAATTAAGAAAAGTTTTATTAGAATAAGTATAAAGAGAAGCTAACTAAAGATTAAGTAATTAGGTAAATTAAAATACTTTTTAAAAGTAAGCGTATTAATTTTAAGAAGAAGTTAAATATTCTACTTATTAATTAAATTATACGTAGAGTAAAGCTTTTAACTACTAAGTAAACTTTAAGAGATAAGATAGACTATAATTAAAGTACTAAGATTAGTTTATCTATTAATTACAATTAAAGCTTTTTTAATTTAATAGAAATAAAGTATTAAGCTAGTATCTTATTAGAGATTTTTCTAGATTTACTACTTTCTACTAAGCTTACTACTTTAAGCTTATTCTAGAGCTAAAAGTTTCAAACGTAAGTAATAAAAGTAATTATAAAGTTTTTAATAGTTTAAAAGTAGTATATATACTTAAGAAAGCTAACTTATTAAAGTTTTAAAGTAAAGAGCTTTCTAAGTATAAATTATATAATCTAAACTTTATATATTAAGTTTAGTATAATAAACTATAGTTCTATAGAGTAGATAAAAAATCTACTTTTTAAAAGTAAGAGCTCAAGATAGAAAGAAGTAAACTACTTATATTAGTACCTTTTATTTAATAATTAAAAAAATTAAATAATTTACTATCTAGTAAGTTCTTTAAAATATCTATTAGTAAAAGAGTAATAAATAAAAAGTCTAAGCACGCTTTTTCTATAAATATTTAGAAATTATTAAACTATTTTTAAAGTAAAAGTAAATAGTTTATAAAGTCTAGTGTTTAACTAAGAGATAATAGCGTATATAGTAATAATATAGTAATTATAGGCGTAATTAATAAATAAGTCTATATTAACTTTAAAAAAACTTACTTTTCTAGTTTTAAAGAAAACTACTTAATTATTATAGCTACTATAATTAGTAAGTATTAGCTGAAAATAGCTTACTAATGCTATAACAAGTTTTAAAAGCTACTTTAATAAAAGAACTAATTACTTTAGTAAGTAATATATATACTCTTTAGAAATATCTCTAAGAAAGTAATTAATTAGCTAAGTAAGAATAGACTCTAGATTAAATACTAGAAATTATTAGTCTTATTTTAGCTACTTCTAAAAAGATAGATATTAACTTATAGATAAAATTAAAATAGCTATATTTTAAAATATATAGCTTAGATTCTAGTTTATAGTAATTCTTAAGAAAAAAAATTACGCAATAATAGTAATTACTACATAAGATAATTTTAAAATTAGATAGTTTATTATTATAAAACTATTTCTTAATATAAAGATTCTAGTAATATTAAGTACTTTCTAAAATACTAAATAGTGTTAGAAAGCTAGAATTATATATATAGCATAAATATGCGCTTAATAAATTATAAAACTCTCTACTATTATAGTATAAGAAGTTCTTAGAAATGCTAAAAGTTATAAGTAATAATAGCTTTTTAAGAGAAGCTAAACTTTTCTAATAATTAAGAATATAAGATTTTTATTCTCTTCTATATTATTTATATATTATTACTATACTATAGAAGTATAAAGTAGTAAGTAATAGCTATATTAAATAAGATATTTTAATAGTATTAGATCTAAGATTAAAGAAGTATATAGTAGTCTCTTAGTATTAATATAATTAAAGACTAAAATCTAGAAATAATAATAACTATCTATAATATAATTATAAATAAAATGCTTAAGAATTATAAGCTTAGAGAGAGATTTTTTCTTTTTACACTTTTACTATTAAAACAGCTAATAAAGAAAAGAAAAGAAGTAACTAAGTTTAAAATCTAAAGATACTAGAAAGAAGTTAGCTTTATACTTTATATAGTTTATACTACTTTAAAGCTCTTATACTTCTTTTTAAATTTTAGCTTATAATATAGAAAAGCTATAAAGTAAGTAATTATATATCTTTTCTATACTTACTTTACTATAATATAGTATAGTAACTATAATTAGCTTAATACAATAACTACTAAAGATAAATCTATTACTAATAATCTAAAGACTTACTACCTATTTTCTAAATATATTATTTTATTATATAAAGGTATAATTTTCTAAAAAGCTATAAAGTAAAGTATAGTTATAATATCTTTAATAAAAGTAGAGCTTAATACTTTTATAAATACTATTAAAATAGCTTTAGCGCTTAGACAGTTTTGTAAAAAGCTAGTATTTTATTCTAAAGAACTTTAAATAGTTTAGTCTAATAATTAGTAAACTAGTAAGCTAGGTTTAGAAGAAATATATAAATTAATACTTAGCTTTAGTATATTAAAAACTAGAATATATAGCTATAGTACAAATATACTAAAGAATTATTTACTATTAAGTATTTAGAGACTATAATTATACTTCTAAAAATTCTTTTTTAATTACTTACTTAGTAATAGTAGAAGAGGTATAAATTACTACTTAACTTATAACACTTATAATATCTATTATTTTAGAAGTTTAGAAACTAATAAACCTTTTATTAAGACTACTATTATAAAAGGTATTTATTTCTAAGTTAGATCTTAGTTACTCTAAATAGTACTTAATTATAAAAAAGTAATTACTTAGAATTAATATAAGTATAAAGTAGCTAAATTACTAAACCTTTTTACTAAAATAATTTATAAAGCTATTTAATTTATAAAGATACTAACTTACTAACTAGTACTATAGTAATAATAAATAAGATTAGAAATCTTAATCTATTAATTCTAGAAGTTTTTTATCTAAGCTTATAAATATATCTACTTAGTATTATAAGCTTATATTTAAGGCTTAAGTAGTAAGCGCTTATACTTAATATATATCTACTTCTACTTACACTTAGACTTAGCTACCTAATACTATATATAGTAGTAGAACTTACTACTTATAATACTAAATATTAAGTTATTAGATTATTAGCTAAAAAGCTAAAGATCTTAATACTAAGACTATAAGTTACGCTTTTAAAACTAGTAATAACTACACTAATTACGCTACTAATTCTATAGCTACTAATTTCTAAATTAAGAAGAATATAGCTAGAATAAAGATAGTACTTACTACTAGAACTAGTTCTAACTATAATATTTTAAGTAATTATAGTAAAGTGTTAATATAGAGTATAGTAATAAAATATAGTTAGTAACTCTATATAGTAATCTTATTATAGATATATATTCTAAATACTATATACTTACTATATATAACTATAAAATTTAATAAAACTCTTTCTCTTTAACGTTTACTATAAATATAGTACTTTAATAATAATAATAATTATATACTTATAAAAGGTAATAGTAATAAAACTTTTTTTAGTATACTTAAAGGTAGACTTAGAATTAGTAATAGGTAAGCTATAAAGCTATAAAAATATTAAAATATTTTTAAAAGTTAATATAGAAGCTTTCTAAAAGAAAGCTTTTAGTAGAAACCTTAGTAGAAAAGATAAAAGTTAGAGTAAAAGTAAGAGTAAAGTATAATATAGCCTTTCTCTTTACTATAAAGCTAAGTAAGTAGAAGTACTATATAAATAAACTTTAAGTTTAAAAAGTAATATTAAATTATAGTACTATACTATTATAAAATACATAAAATTATTTATTTAAGTAAACTATAGTATAGAGAATAGTAGTTTAAAAAGAATTATAAAAAGCTTTATTAATAGAAAATACGTCTTTTTTTTTTTTACTTTTCTATTTAATAACTTTCTATTTTAACAAACTTCTTATATCTCTAAAAAATCTAAATACTTAGACTAAATACTTAGCTAAATATCTAGCTAAATACCTAAGTATAACTTCTAAGCTTAATACTAATACTAATATTATCTTAAAGATATTAAGCTCTACTTTTCTCTTTATACTTACTACTTAAGTATATACTTTTAACTTTTTAATACTTAGTTTAGATAATAGTTACTTAGTACTACTAATAATCTTAGTCTTTTATAAAGGTAGTATTACTAATACTAATATAACGTTTAATACTTTATAGCTTAAAGTATAGATATATAATAGTAACTTAAGTAATATAGTAGTAACTTTTTAGAATATTATTCTTTTAATAAAGTTTAATCTAAAAATTCTAGTACTATATAATTATATTTATTTAGATATACTCTTTATTATTAAGCTATTTTAAATAAATATACTATTTATATACTATACTATTAAAAAGAAAAAAATTAAAGCCTTTACTTAAAAAGAATTTAAGTATTAAAAAATAGTAGATAGTATATATACTTATACTATAATAGAGCTAGTACTAGTACTTATAGTAGTAGAAAAGTATATATAGTATAAAAAACTCTATTTTTAAAGTGTTCTCTAAAAGTTAAAGATACTTAGAATTATTTAGAGAAAAGAAGATAAGCTAAAAATATAAGTATAAAAGTAACTAAACTAGTAAGCTAAGAAATACTAGTTTTAAGCACTCTAGAATAAGTAAAGTATTATTATAAAGTATAGAAAATAGTAGTAAAACCTAGAAGCTTATTAGTATAGATAATAAATAAGAAAGTAAATAAGTAGATAAGAGTAAGTATAAATAGCAAGTAGTAGTTATATAATATAGTTAGAGTTATTAATCTTATAAGTAATTATATATAAAATATAAGTTACTAGTAATTATATAAATATTATATAAGTATTTTAAGTTAGTTTAAATACTTTATACTAGTATAAGTAGACTTACTTAGTTTTTTTTAGTATTACGTAATTATATAAAACTAGTACTAGTACTAGTTAATAGTTTAGGTAGCTATTAGTAATATATAATAAATACAAAGTAGTTAGTATATTATAATTACGCGTATAGTAAATATTATATTAGTAGTAGTATAAGTATAAGTATTATAAGTTATAAATCTAAGTTTATATTAGAGATTTTTTAAGTTTACTTTTAGAGTCTAATATAGTAACGCGTTATTACGTAATTATATAATTATATAATTACTTAATTTTAAAAAAAAGTATACTATAGGCTCTATCTCTTAGACCTAGAGAGAAATAATATTTTAAGTAATACTATAATAGATCTACAGTAATAGGTAGAAAACTTTAGATAGAAGATAAATATAGTACTATTAACTAGTAAGTATTAATATTAATACGTTTTATACTTATACTTAGTATTATAGACTTAGTATAAGCGCTATACTAATAAAAGTAATTAGAAGTTATAAGTAAATTAGACTTAGAGCTTTTCTTATTAAAAAACTTTAGAATTTTAATTTTAAATTTATATAAAGTTTTAAGAGAGCTTTTAGCTACTTTCTTCTATTTTATATATATAAATATTTTAACAAAGCTTACGTTAATAAAGTTAAGCTTTATTTAAGCTTTAGTTCTATTATTAAGTTAGTAAGAAATAAAAACAGCTAAAAAGAAGATTATATACTTACTTTAAAACTATAATATTACTTTATATTAATAAAGCTCTAGTATAAATCTTTATTAAGCTAAATATACTTATATAAGTAGTAAAATAAGTAGTACTAAACCTTATATAAGCGCTTAAAATAATCTAACTCTATAATATTATTATAAAGTTACTAGTAAATATAATAATAATATATTAGATATTATAGTATAGTATAGTTATATACTACTTTAATAAGCTTATATAGATAACTAGTATAATAAAATTACTTAAGTTAAGAATTACTAGGCTTAAAAACCTTACTCTTAAAATACTTACTAGAGTAACTATAACTTTAGCTTAGAGACTTTTACTTTCTTAATTCTAGACACTTTACTTTTTAACGTAATTTAATAATTTAAAGTTAAAATTCTAAAGCTAAAAAGTATTATAACTAATAAAGATACTACTTTTAGAATTATACTTATAAATTCTATTAATATTCTTATTTATAAAGCTACTAAATTACTAATTACGCTTATAACTTAAATTAGAAGCTTAGTAGTCTAACTTTAAGTATATATACTACCTCTTTTAATCTTAATATATATTAGTATTACTACTATAGCTTTATTACTATTGATATATATATATTACGCACTTATAGCGCTTTACTACTTATTTATAGTTATTACTCTACCTATAGAGCTATATATACTTAACTTATACTAGATAAAAGCGTAGCTACTAATTACTTAACTAGAAGTAATTATTTAGTTAGCTATAAAATATAATTAAAGTAATTATTATAGTAATTATAAAGATTAGCGTTTTAGCGTAGTAGCGTAAGCTACTAAGAAATATTAAAACTTTAGATAGTCTAGAAAGTTAGCGTTTTATAAACTTACTATAGTAGGTAGATATAATACTTATATTAGGTTACTATCTAAAACTCTAAATAGAAGTAATATAATAAGCGTGTAGCGTAAGATATAATACTAAAACTTTAGATAAAAGTAGTGCGCTTATATAAGTAAGTCTAAAAGTCTAAATAAGAGTAAGGTAATTACGCGTAGTATAAGGTATAGAGCTTAGTAATACTAAATAGTGTAAGCTTTAAGGCCTATATAATAACTAAGCTTTACTAAAATCTAAATAATATCTTCTAGTCTTAGCTAGAAAGTAGAGCGTCTTAAGTCTAGTATAGGCTTACTTTAGATTTTAAATTTACGCGTAGATAAGTAAATAGTTAACTTAGAAAGAAATAATCTTATTTAAAGTCTTAGCTAATTACTTTCTCTACTTACTAATAATAATAATAATTAAAGTAGTAGTAGTAATATTAAGATAGCTCTACTATACCTTACGTAGTACTAACGTAGCTTATAGTAGTAGTAGTAATATTATAATTATCTAGCTACTTTACGTAGTACTTATATATATACTAAAGCCTAGTATATCTTATACTATCTAGCTTATTATATTCTCTAGTATTATACCTATATACGTATAGTTTATCTAGATAACCTTTTTTCTCTATATTATTTTTATATTATTTATTATATTACTTATTAGTATATATTAAAACTTATTATAAAATATTATAAGTAACTTAGTAGTAATCTAGTAGTACTTACTAAGCTTATAATATAAGCTCTAGATAAATACTAATAAGACTTAGTTTAGTCTATAATATTACTATATAATATACTAATTATATTATAAATTCTCTATACCTACGCTATAAGCTTAGCCTTTTTAACTAGATTTTATAAATATATTTAGTTATATTTTAGTACTTCTATTTACTAGAATTTTACTCTTTTATATACTTAATATACTTATATTACTTTTAAAGTTTATTTTTATAAGTATAATTATAAAAAGCTTTAATTTTATTTTGTTTTACTACTTAGTAGTAAAAACGCTAAAGTAAAAAGTAGTAAAGTCTTTCTTCTTATATAAACTACTATAACTTAAGTATATATTTTAAAAGTTAGATATTTTAAAGTAGATTTAAGCAAGCCTACCTTTTATAAAAATATATAGTAATAGTTAATAGAGTAATTACTTTTAAAGTCTTTTTTCTACTAAGTATAAGAAATATAATAAGTATCTTTAAGATATACATAAAGTTAGCTAGTACTAAAATATAACTATTAGTAAAATATAGTATATTAGATATTAGATTATTAGTTAAGATAGTTCTTTTTAATAGAGTATTATTTTAATAAAATATATAAGATAATAGTTAGTAGAGTAATATTATATAAAAAATAAGAAAAAACTATATATATAAGAGAAGAAGATTTTATATACTATTTTACTACTAAACGTTATATAGTAGCTTTAAAAATATAGCCTAAATTATAAATATAGTTATAAGCTATAGTTATAAGCTATAGTTACTAGCTATAATTATAAGCTATACTTTCTTATTACTATTATTACTTATACTAGGCTAAGTTAGCTATTTTAAGAGCTATAAAAGCATATTATATACTATTTTAATACTATATATATAAAGAATTTAGCTATAAGCTTTATAATATAAAATATATAAAATATATAAATACTACTTTATTATTAATTAAAGAGATAAAGTAAAGTCTTAATTATAGCTATTATAACTAAAGTAATATAAAATAGAAATATACTCTTAATAGTAAAAACTAATAGACTCTAAATAAAAACAAAAGAAAAATTTTATTAGTATTATTATTTTCTCTTAAGTTTTAAGTTTTAAGTATATCTATAGACTAAGTACTTTAAGAGAAGCTAAATATATTATTACTTTAAGCTATTATTTTAAAGAAAAAAAGTAGTAGATATTACTATATAGCTACTATAAGTTAATTATAAGAAAAATAAAAAAGCGCTAGTATAGAAAGTATAGAAAAGTATAGTACTATTATACTTAGCACTATTATGCTAAGTATTAGCGTACGTATTATAACTAATACTACTAGAATTATTATATAAGACGTTATAATAGTAGAAGCTAAAGCGCTAATACTTATAACTAATTTTAATGTAAGAATTAAAGTTATAAAACTAAACTATAATTAATAGCTATTAAATTAAATAAAAAAGAAAGGTAAGTAAACTAAAGCTTTAAGTAGAGTAAAGAATTAAGTATAAAAGCTTAAAAGTATTAAGGCTTTAAAGTAATAAATCTTAAGTAGATAAGAAAGTTAAATAAGTAGCTTAATAGCTTAAAAGCTAAAGTATTTTAATTATATAAAAAAAAAGTAATTATAGTAAAAAGAAAAAGAGTTAAAAAACTTAATATTATTTATAACGTTTCTTATTCTAGCTAAAGCGCGTACTTATATAAGTAGCTAGTATAGCTTATTATACTATAAAGTTTACTATAAACTTTACTTAGAAGAGGTTAAAAGCCTAGATCTTACTATTAAAATTCTTTATTACTTATTAAATATTTTAATTCTTATAGCTATTAGGTATATTCTAAACTATTATAAAGTAATTTATAACTTAATAAAGTTAATTTCTAGGCTATTAGGCTATGTTTTAAAATAAAAGCTTTCTATTATTAGTATTTAGTATTATTTAACTCTTTTTTAGACTATAATCTACTACTATACTCTAGAACCTTAGGTCTAAACTTTATTAGAGTATACTAACTATAGAAAATTTTATAGAAATAGTTTTAGTAAAGTAAATATAAATTAGAGAGTACTTTTTATTATATTGTTATATATATATAACTACTAAGGTCTTAGATATATAAGTAAAGATTAAATTCTAACTTAAGTAGTATAATTATTATAATATATTTAATTATCTCTAATTATTACTTATCTCTCTAGGTCTTATATAAAGTAACTTATATATTAAAGATAGAGTTATACTATTAGCTTTATTAAACTATATAGTTCTTTTAAAATATAAGAAAGAAGAAAACTATAAAGTATATATATATATATATATCTTTAAATCTAATAAAATATAAATAAACTAAAGGTTACTAAAAGTATAGTTAGAAAGAAGTAAAGTAATTTACTAAACGTATTTATTATCTAGCCTATCTAAAAGAGATAAGATAGATATAGAGTAAGTGTTTAGTAAGTATATCTAGATATAACTAGAGATATATTATAGAAATAATAGCTAAGTAGCTATATAAGATAGTAGGCGCTAATAACGCTATATAGCTTTAGTAGACTTATAAGCTTTATTTAGTAGATATTTAGAAATAGATTAATCTAAGCTTAACTAAAGAGTCTAGATTAAAAGCTCTACTAAGATCTAAGAAGTTCTTTCTAGAAGCTATAATAATTTACTTATTATATTATTAGTAGTAAGCTTAATAGATTTAAACTATTGTACTATTATAAAATAGATAGTACTTATTAGCTACTTTTAATTTTTACTATATTAAAGACTATTATAATTTAACAAATAATTAATTAACTATTAAAGTTTTCTTTCTTAAAATATATAATCTTAATAAATTAGTAGATATAGACAAAGTATTCTATTTTCTAATAGATAACTAGATTATTTATTTATACTTACTTAGTAATATAAGTAATTAATTCTTTAGTCTAATATATATATAAAACAATCTTTAATATAATAAATTCTTTTACTAAGCTTAGTTTACTACTACCTTTAGAGCTTTAAGTATACTATAAAAGTAGTACTTTTTCTAAGCTTATACTTTAAATTATTCAAAAGGTTCTTACGTTTAAAAGTAGCGTAACTAAAACCTTTTTAATACTTTTTAATTATACTTTAAGTAACATAAAGTAGCTTCTTAGACTTATAATTATTAGTATTAATAAACTAATTCTTATAAAAATATAAAGTTATAGTATTTAGAAGATTAAAACTAATCTTTTATTTATATACTATTCTTTTATTAGTAATACTTTAAAAAAAGTAACTTAAGAATATATATCTAGTTACTTTTTTAATAGTAAACTAATAGCTATAAAAGCTAAAGTATAAAAGATTATTTCTTTAAATTTAGTATTAGAATAATTCTAATTTAAGTTTTAATAAAAAATAAAATATTATAAAAATACTAAAGAAAAGAAAAGTAAGTTTACTAATCTAAAAAGGTTCTTATTATAGGATATTAGAAAAAGTAAATTAATACTAGATTAACTCTACTTTCTTTAAGTTAGCTTTAATATATAGTAGAGATAGGTTTTAAAATAAAGCTACTAGGCTTTTAACTAGTAGAGAAAGAAAGATAATAAAAGAAATAAAATATATAATTATAGTTTTATAAATTACTATATAAGAAAGTTAAACTAAAATCTATAGCTTTATATCTAAGAGCGAAAAGATAATACCTTAATAAATAGCTAGTAATAACTACTTTCTAAGTTTTATCTAAACTAATCTTTTAAAGGTACATAAAAATAGGCATACTCTTTTAGCTAATCTACCTATCTTTAAATAAAGAAAATTCTAAGTTTACTATATTTAATTACTTATTATATAAAAATATTATCTAGAAAGTCTTACTATTAGTTTATTAAATATTAAGAGATAAGATATATAAATTCTACTTTATTATTTATAAAAGAGATAAAGTAAACTAAAAATTATAGTAGTAGAAACTAAAGTAAAATAGAGTAGAAATATACCTTAGTTAGCGAAAACTATAAAGTTTTAAAAAAAAGAGAAAAAAAATTAGTATAAAAAAACTCTAGTAACCTAAAAGATAACTAATACTAATATAAAGATTTAAGAATTTAAAAATAAAAGAGTTTTAGAAAAGCTAATTAAAGTAGAATTTACTTTATATTATAAGAAAAAGATTCTCCTATATATAGAGAAAACTATTAATATTTAAAATTAATAAATCTCTTACTATTTATAGTAGAGAAGTTTTAATAAGAAAACTATTCTTAGGTATTATACGTTATAGTAATCCTATTTTTAATATTTCTATTTTAAAGCCCTTTTATTTAATATAGAAATACTAGATTTTTTATAGATCTCTAAGGTATACTTTATTCTATTTTTTACTAGTATAGAGCTAGTTTATTTTACTTTAATATAAGCTTAAATCTTTAAAAAGATAATATAGTTAGTAATTTTCTAATAGCTATAGAAATTATAAGACCTTAATTATAGTAACTAGTTATAAGTTTTAAAGCTAGAATTAAGTAGATACTCTACTTTTAACTAGATTTTATATTAAACACTAGAAGCTTAGAAGTTATAAAAGATTTAACTAATCTAGGATATAGTTCTAGATCTCTTATAATATAAGTAAATAGTATATCTAAAAGAGCTTTATTTAGTATAAAAGAATATAGGTTCTAATCTTCTTTATTTAGATAGCTATTATTTAGAATAAATCTTAGTTAAAATTTTATAATAGAAATTACAAAACTATTCTAAATAGCTAATATAGTAGAGTATATACTACTATATATATAAACGCTAGTTTAGTATTTAAATTCTTAAGCTTTTCTTTTAAATAATGTTTCTTAAAAGTATATATATAAAAGTAGCTAATTTTTAGAAAAGTAATTTAATTATAAAATAGAGCGCTTATACAGTATTAAGAATTTATTTTCTTAAGCTCTACATATTAAATAGATTATTAAAGTTTACTATAAGTACTTTAAATCTAAAGAGTAAGAGTAATAGTAAAGTAACTCTAAAGACAATAGTATATATTAAGAGGTAAGTAAATGCTATTAAGATTAAAACCTTTTAGTATTATGTTTAAGTATCTAAGCGCTTATAAGTCTATAGTATTTTATATAAGATATGTATTTAATTATTATACTTATTTTGTATAGCTAGATAATAATTAATATTCTAAGTAATACTATTTTAGTCTTACTATTTATTGTCTTTTTATAAGAGTAGCTAATTAGAAGGTATTATTTACTATATTAATAGAAGTTTATATTATATTAAACTAAATATAGTAAATAAAGTAGATATAAAGTATATTTATATAAGTTTTAGTAAATGTATTTACTATAAGTACTAGCGAAGTAGCTATTTAATATAGTAAGCGCCTAAGATACTATATAGTCTTAGTAGACTAAAAAGATTTAAAGCTAAATTAAAAATAAGTATATAACTAGATTTTCTTAATTTAGACTTAAAAGATAAGGTTAAGAGCTAGCATTTTAAATTATATAGTAAACTTCTTTTAGCTAAATATTTTTTTTTTTTTTTTTTTTTTGTGTATTAAGGTTTTA